>NC_057809.1:261081191-261105543 GCF_018294505.1 Triticum aestivum | reverse complement strand
TAAGCCACACTTCAGTCGACTAAATCGACTTTTGGGTCAGTCGATTTTCAGGGGCTGGGAGGGCTCGCTGGAGTTAAGAACCACCCGTAGCGGGGACGGGGGCTCGCCGGAGAGGTACCCCACTATCTATCTTAGGGTTCAGGGTGGGGGCGGGGGGGCTAGAGGGCTGGCCGGGGCGGCAGTGGCGAGTTGTTTCAGGGCGGCGAGGCAGCGCTGGGGCCGGTGGTTCGGCCGGTGGTGGCTGGCGGCTCAGGGGGGTGCAGGTTGAAGATGAACTGCAGGCCCTCCCTAAACTACATGTCAAGTGCCTCTCTGCTACCATTGCATTCAGTTTCGACAGTAGCATTCAGATTCCACAGTAAATTTCAGTTTTGACAGTTAAGTTCAGAGTCAGCAGTTTTTACCTCATCTGTTGTAGTCAGGTGGTTTTTGGTGATGTTAATTTTACATCCATTTACATCATCTATTGGAGATGCTATTAGAATCCCACTTGAGATTGACAATGTCTGTCTTGTGCTGCTTCAGCCTTGACGTCTTACGACTCACCGGAGCTGCCCCAATGACAGAACGATCCATCACAACAGAGCAGTGCCCTGGACACCGTCTACAGATTCCTCAGATCTTCCTCCACACCTCCGACAGCCACCTCTGCCTCAACTGCTTCAGCGACCAAACCAATGATGCGGAGGTCGACACGGCTACGGCAAAGAGGTTGTACACTTGTTGCATCACTTATTACTATACATTCACGTCGACCCATTAGGGCTATTTTGGTTCAACGGAAAAACGTCGATCCACTGGTTGTTGCCGTCACTCTAAATTTCTGCATGCTCTCCTTACATAATCTCACCATATTTTTTTCGTATGCATGTCAGATATTGTACACAGTCATGCTGAACATGTAGATAAAAAAAGAGTTTTGCACGGCAATACAATGTCATGCAGACATTGCTCCATGGTGGGTTCAATGGCAAACCCTCCCCACCCCTCTCCAGATTGTAATCCAGATGAAGATATCGGTTCTGAGGCGGATTCAGACGCCGCTGACCACTCCTATTTACCCCCCAAGGTGTTTGCTCTACCTTGGCATGATGATGTTCGTCATATCATGCATATGTTGCCTTGCAGTGTCTACTTTTGACATCATATATGTCATCTGCTTAGTTTAGACATGTTCTGTAATGCCACCTGTTTAGTTTCTATATCATATATGGGAATTATGCAGTCTCATGTCTTTTAGCCATCCATAATATATGTGAAATGTGCAATGCCATCCTGTTTAACCAGGCATCATATATTTGAATGATATCTTGCCCATCATTTTCTTCATTACATTTCCATTTGTCGACAATGTTTGTACATTAAACTACTCTTCCTATGAATCAGCCATTTGGGTGGGAGATGGAAAAATCTGGAGTGAAAACAAGGCCTTCAGAGCAGACAGTGCTACCTGTCGAAGCAGATCTCTTGTTGGGTCCTGATAGGTCCTCAGAGATGGATTCAGAGACAGATGACCAGTCCTATTCCCCCACTAAGGTGTATGCTCTAACTTGGCACAGTTATACTGCTCATATCATGCATACGGCGTCTTGCATTGCATAGTTTAGACATCATATACACAATATTCAACACCATGTTCTTAGTTCAGACATCATATTGAATGCCCTATGTTTAGCATATAAATCACATATGTGAATTAAATGATGCGATCCTGATTACTTAGATAACATGTAGGTGAATCAATGTTGGGGATATCGCTTATCGGGAACTTATCGGTCGACCCATGATAAGAGGTAAATCGGCCAGTTTATCGGCATATCGGCCGATTTATCGCCATATCAACTGATTTATCGGCCGATTTATCTTATCGATCTGATAGCGGTAAGCTATAAATCGGCTGATTTATCGGCATATCGGAAGATATCTTGAATAGTGAGGTGAATTATGTCATGCGATCCTGTTTAGTTATTCATCATATCTTTGAATTATGTTATGCTATGCTATCCAGTTTAGATAGACATCATATATGTGAAATTATGTCATGCTATCTGTTTTAGTTAAACAATATACATGTCAACTATTGCATGCTCTCTTTTTTCCACACTATCTATTGCATCTGTCTCTCATACAATGTCTGTACATTCAACTTTGTTTCCTTTTTATCAGCCATTTGAATTGGAGCGGGTGACGCCAGTATCTAGCGGACTAAAAACACGGTCTTCAAATAAAACAGTGCTACCTCTTGGTGGAGATAGCACCCCGATTGTACATGCACAAGAACCAGCCCTACCACACATAACCCAAACTCTCGCAGATTGTACCCCTACTGCGATGGACAGAAAACCAGCTTCACCCAATGTAACCCCAACCCTAGCCGATAGTAACCCAGTTCCTATTGACACAGCACCATCTCCACCACAGAGCTCCCAAACAAGAGCAGTTAGTAAGGAAGCTCCAGTGCCCAAAGGGCCAGTACTATCACGGCGAACCCCAACTCCACCAGTTAGTACGCCTATTCCTGTGGAGGAAGCACAACCAGCTAGTCGTAGTTTAGCATCTATCGCATTTGATGTTGTTAAATTGTATGTGTGTATCTTCCCATCTTGGAAATATTATACTAAAGATGAAGGAAAATGCCAGTTGCAGGTGTTTGTCCAGGAGTTATGTGTAAGTAATGTTATTCATGGCAATTACTTTGCTTCGTCCCATACATCCTACCTCCATGATTGTTACAATACAACAAATTTTCCCATTTTTCTCTATAGGGAAGGACCGATTTGGAAACTCAGGATGAGGTAACCTATGCTAATACCTCTGCTATCTTCAAGAATGCTTGGCGGCTGTATCGGAATTACCTAAAGAAAACGTACTTCACCGGCAAACAAACTCATCAAATTCCCTTACGTTCTCCTGAGACACATTTACTGGATGATGACTGGGAACGCCTTGTTCTATACTGGTCCCGAACCAAGAATGTGGTAAGGTCTATGAGCTAATTTTCTATTTTAAGTATTATATTCTTGCGTCTTACTGTACTCTGTTCATGTAGAACAAGTGCCTAAACCTGAAGAACAACTGTTCTAATTTAAGATTACATTGCTATGATAGTTCAAAAAAGCGCTAGGCGTTAATTGTGCGTTTTGCCACCACCTTGCGCTTTACTGACCAAAGCGCATGCTTATGCGCAGATTATGCATAGTTATGCGCAATGCATTTTGCCAACGCCTAGAACCTAGGCGCGCTTAAGCGCTTGCTTAGGCGCGCCTTTTTTAACTAAGATAGCTTCGCTCTTGTATCACTGTATTTACTCATACAAACCTATTTTTAAATTGAAGGATCCAATCGAAACTCCAATGGCATAGAAGGTATGTTCACACATGTTTGTTTAACAGTTTTGCTCTTATCAATAGCTCTGTTGATTTCAATTTCAATTGTGTATACAGTTGACATTCATATCATGCACATTACTAGCATCACAACATAACCAATAGTGTTGTTGTACATGTAGACCCGTGGTACCCATCTGAAATCTTGTTGTGCCGTGTAGTTTCCCACGCTTTGTATTCTTTCACTTCTGCTTTGTCTTGAACTGATATGATTTGAACCGTGTCTCTGTTTTGATTTGGCAAGATAATGCAGTGACCATAGCACATATATATATATATATATATATATATATATATATATATATATATATGTTTGTTTGATGCTTTTATTATGTACTAGTACTTGGCAATAGAAGACTTGGTAGTTTAATCCTGTCCACCTTACTAATGAACTGGTTCACCGAAATGAGTTTCATATACTAGTACATGCTAAACTTGTTATGTGTCTGCTTGTTTCTTCTTTTAGAATGTTGACAGAATATTGGGGAAGAGTGCCTTATTAAGAAATGGTAAAGGAAGTAATGCAGATAAGGTTCAGGATAGTGACACATCCTTGTTGGTCTCCAACAAAGCTGATAAAAAACTAAGGAAGACTATCTTGAAGACAGCGAGACAACCCCAAAGTCCTGTCTTGGTTTAGTGTTCGAGTTACTGGCCACTACTGCTTGCACAAGCTATCCAAACTCACTGTCTGAATTGGTTCGGCTTCTTGAGTCTCAACTACAAGCTGAAAGACATCGATTAGTTGTGCTGCGACAAAAAGCGGAAGGACTGCGGAGGTCCCTGGAGAATTCAGATGCATACTTTCTGGTGCAACAGCAAGCGTTGGAGGATTTTAGTGCCAAACAAGACAAAGCTAATCAGCTTGCTAAGCTTATTGCCAGCATGGTGGATACCCAGGATAATGTTTCTTGAGCTCTTCTGAAGTTGTTTCAGTTATGCTCTTGTTTTGCTGCTGGTGGCCAATTTTGACGGCCAGTGTATGTAATGTGCTGCTTTGTTCCCTATATTTGCACTGGTGGCGAACTTTGATGCCCAGTGGATGTAATATGTGTAATAGCGGTAATAGGCTAGCATTAATTGCTTGCTTATTTATTTCCTTATTGTCTTGTTTAGTTGTTTGCTTGTAGTCACTGCAGTTCTTTTTCTGTTTTTTCTAGTGGCCACAATAGCCTATTTTTTGTAACTAGGCCAAAATAATCATGGGCCTTCTACGGGCCGTATGATCCATGGGCCGTCCTCCGGCCGTAGGATCCATCGGCCTTCTATACGGGCCTTAGGGTCCATGGGCCTTCTATGGGCCATAGGGTCCATGGGCCTTCTACAGGCCGTACGATCCATGGGCCTTCTACGGGCCGTACTATCCATGGGCCTCTTACGGGCCGTAGGACCCATGGGCCTTCTACGGGGCATATCATCATTTCGCCGATCATGGTCCGTACTATTCGTGGACCATAACGGGCCGTTAATAGGCCGTATTTGATAACTCTATGAAAACAGCCCAACGGGTTTTTTTACATGAAAACGGCCCAACGTATTAACGGTCCGCAAACGGGCCGACTGTATCGACGGGCTGAATTTGGCCCACAAGCAGAAAATGACAGTAACGGGCTGTATGTAACCGAATGCTGCAAATGAGCCCAAGAATTAATGGGCCGTAAGAAGGCCGAAAGATAACTTGGGCTGGAAACGGCCCAATGGAATAATGGGCCGTTAATGGGTATAAAGTGATACACTGTTCATTATGGGCCAGTTTCATCACGGGCCGTTAATGGGCCAAGAGTTACAAAGGTCCTCATATGGGCCGAAAGAAGTCATGGGCCACACATGGGCCAGAAGTTAAAACGGGCTGAATCATATTGGACGGCCCAGATGACGCTACTGGGCCTAATTCAGAAAGGGCGTAATGGGCCCTAGGTTAGCGGGTTATAAATGGGCTATATGCGAACAGGCCATTAACAGGCTTTCCGTGGGCCGGGCCGCCACCTTTTGACCAAGTCAAATAGGCCGACCTTTTCACAGGAATGGGCCTCTGTTGGGCCGTGCCACGTGTCGCTGTATCATAGGCGCCTTCGGTCCATTGAGCGGATGACATCTGTCCCAACGGTGAGCCGACATTTGTTTCCTCTAGCTAATGATAATTTTACACGTGGAAAATCCCCATTGGTCAGGGCTATTAACGGGTTATCGGATCCAAAACCCGACCCGATAGCTTAACGGCGTTCCGTTACGGTGGATTCCACGTGTCGGTCACCCCTGACGAAAGCACTTCTATGACGCGTGATTTATCATCATGGAAGTGGACACTTCCGTGATGATAATTTTGGTAATGTCATGGAACACTTCTACGACAGCACATGTATGACTATCTTGATTCTGTCATAAATTTGTCATGGATGTACATGCATGACAAAAAACGCGACCTGCTGTGACAAACATGTGTCATCACGGAAGTGTATTTTTCTGTAGTGGTTGGTCCTTCTATCTGCCTTCGGTCTGCTTTCTCGCGAGGCACCCTCGTTCAAGCCCACAACCGACACATCTCTCCTAATCCGTGCCCCTTGGGTACCGTGATATGAAGTGTTGGGTCAAGGCTCGGGTGAACGATAAGTCTCCTAGCGAGCTTCCTAACAAATTTTTGCAGTTCCTGAGCAACCACTAAGCCAAGACGGGCACGAGGAGACATGTGCCTCGTGAAGAAGAGGCTGCCCCGAAAGCGGCAGGCTAAGATATCTCCGCACGAAATAACAACACAGCACAGAAATAACAAGCATAGCGTAATGATTGAGGAATCACAGTTCGATACACGCCCCTCCGGGCCCATACTGGTTTCATTTTGATGCAGGAAAGAAAAGAGGAACAAAACAAAAGCGGCGTTGCAGTGAACCATGGGGGGCAGGCCTCCAGCGACGTCTTGAGCTTAGCCGGATCTCTCCTCGCGCTTCACGGAGGCGCAGCAACTAGACGACCCGCTACCACCTTCGAAGCAGGCGCGGCGGCGGGGCGGCTGGTCGTATCCGCCACTGCTGGAGCTTTCGCTAAGAGAAGAGCCACCGTAGCTGGACGAGGCGCGGCCGGCGGGCTCACCCTCGTTGCGGCCATCACCGAGATCGAGCACCTCCTCACCGTCGTTCATCTCGGGGTAGCACCCGGCGCGGCGACCATCTTCCCCAAACACCCTTACATAGAGGGTCGCATCACCGTCATAATTGAAGTGGAGGGTGCACCGCCTGCCCAGGCCACGCGCGTGGGCGAACGTCTGCCAACCACGGGCCAGAGCTATGTTGCCCGCGGCGGAGACTTCAACCACGACCCAGGAAGCTCTGCTACAGCAGCCGTCCGCCTGCGGCTAGAGCCCACCAGGACCAGAGGCCGGCAGCTCGTCAACGAAGAAGCGCGGAAGCTGAAGCCAGTTGCCGGCCGGATTCTTCGACCAGACAACAAACTCCGGCAGCACCTCCTCTGAGTGGAAGCGTGGCCGGGGAGGCCGCACAACCATGGCGCGTCTCACCTCATCGACGGGGCTGCCACGACCGGCGCAACCTCCACCACGCGTAGCGGCGCCACCCCGGGAGCGGGGGGCCACGGCGGGAGTCGTGGTGTGCTTGCGAGGACGGCCACTTGGGCGCCGGGGAGCCGAGCCCCTCGCGAGGGGCCTTTCCTTTCTCCGCGGCGGAGAATTTCTTCGACGGCGCCATTGGAGTCGGTGGTGGTGCAGAGGAAGAAGAAGCAGGCGGAATAGGAAGAAGTGGGGGACAGGGGCTCTGCCCCCCTTCCTCATTTATAGCAGGAGAAGGCCAACCAGCACCCCCACGATCACAAGTAATGATGGATTTCCTTGCATGTCGCAGGGACTTGTCAAGTCAGGCAGTTGCCGAGGCAACATGGGGAAGCAGAGACGCCCACGTCCAATCAACCGCCACGCGTCAGCCGAGGCCGCAGGCTTTTGGGGCCCGCGGTGCCCCGTGCTTGACCTTTTGGCTTTGCCTCGGAGCCAAGACCGAGCGCGCCTTAGGCCCGGGGGCTACTGTCGGCATTCTGGGAACGGGGGTCCCCAGACTTGCCTACCTGCAGCCCACGGCATGGCTGGGCTGGCAGATCTGTACGGCCCATCTTCATCGACAAGGCATTTAAGACCCTCGTGAGGGGCCAAGCCTCGCGAGGCGGATGACACAAGACCTCCTCAAGAGCGGCCTCGCCAGGAAGGCTCGCAAGGGGCAGAGAGATCAAGGCAAGGCAAACCTCGCGAGGTTCTCGTGACGTGAGCCATGACGATCGAGACCAGGCATGCGCCAGCGCGCACAGTGTCCTTGCTTCCTCTTTGGTGCCAAGGGGGCAAGCGCAGGCGCGGAGTACCGAGGCATCAAGCAAAGGTTTCCATATTAGTGCAATGAGACCAAGACCAGAAGGACGGCAAGACGGAGGTCACCATGGAGTCTAGGACGGCGTCACCACCAGAGCCTTGGGCAGGCGAAGACCGCTTTTGTCAGAATAAGCTGTACTAGCTGTCCCCTTTCAAATTGGCCATTGTTGGCTCCCTTCCTGCTCAATATTTGGGGAGAGGACCAGGGCCTATATAAGTAGAACTAGCCACCACAATAGAGAGGGGGAACCTCATCACAAATCGAGAGCGGATCCAAGATCATCTCACCCACTACAAGTTTACCAAGCACAAGAACACCTCAACCTCAGGAGGCTATTCTTCCCCTTGTACAGTTCATCATTCAGCCCAAGAGGCAATCCACCACCACCACACTGGAGTAGGGTATTAGACCACAATGATGGCCCGAACCAGTATAAATCTTGTGTCTTTGTGTTGCGAGTTCGTCGAGTTCATCCATGAGATCTTATCGAGCTAGGGCGTGGATCGATAGGGAGAAAACCTTCACACGCACCCCAGTGTTTGAACCTCAAGGGTTTTGCCGGAACCCATGATCTGACAACCTTGGTCCCTTCTTTTGTAGACTAGAAGCGTTAGCGAGACGTGAAGAGTAGCCTTTAGATCTTATAGGTGGACTATTGGGTGTGTGATTGTATGATTGTAAACCTATGGTGGAGGCTTTCTTCACATTTCTTCTATTATATATAATGTCCACACTCATGCATATTCGAGCAAAAAAAGAAGGTCCCCGCTCTGACCAAGATAGTACTCTCGGTGATGGAGTGAAACATAGACCAACTTCACACGTTGCTGATGACGTTGCTTTCCAAATTTGATGCCATGGAACTGTGTGATTATAAAGATGCTCTACAGGTATCTCCAAAGGTGTTTGTTGAGTTGGCATAGATTGATATTAGGATTTGTCACTCTAGGTACCAGAGAGGTATATCTAGGCCCTCTCGGCAATACACATCATAAGCTTGCAAGAAAACGACTAAGGAGTTAGTCATGAGGTGATGTATCACGAAACGAGTAAAGAGACTTGCCGGTAACGAGATTGAACTAGGTATGAAGATACCGACGATCGAATCTTGGGCAAGTAATATACCGATGGACAAAGGGAATTACGTATGTTGTCATTACGGTTCGACCGATAAAGATCTTTGTAGAATATGTAGGAGCCAATATGGGCATCCAGGTTCCGCTACTGGTTATTGACCAGAGAGGTTTCTCGATCATGTCTACATAGTTCATGAACCTGTAGAGTCCGCGCGCTTAACATTTGATGACGATATAGTATTATATGAGTTATGTGATTTGGTGACCGACTGTTGTTTGGAGTCCGAGATGAGATCATGGACATGACGAGAAGTATCGAAATGGTCGAGAGGTAAAGATTGCTATGTATGACGATGACATTTGGACACAGAAATGTTTCAGGACATATCGGGAAGGAATCGGGTCACCGGAAGGGGTTCCGGGCACCCCCCCCCCCTCCCGGCAAGATATGGGCCATATGGGCCAAAGGAGGGGACAGACCAGCCCACAATGGGGCTGGTGCGCCCCCTCCCTTGTCTGGCCAGCCCTAGGGAAGGAAAAGGGGAGGGCTAGCCCCTCCTTTCTTTCCCTCTCACAGAAGAAAGGAAAGGGGGGGCGCCACCCTCCCCTGCCTTTCCCCGTACTCCAAATAAGTAAAGGGGTGCGGTTTGGCAGGGACCCCAAGTAGGATTCCTCCTACTTGAGTGCCTCTTTTGGCTCCTCCTCCCTCCCTCCCACCTATATATATATGTGGGAGGGGGCACCTAGCATAAAACAGACAATTGCCTAGCCGTGTGCGGCGCCGCCCTCCACAGTTTACACCCCAAGTCATATTCTCATAGTGCTTAGGTGAAGCCCTGCGAAGATCACTTCACCATCACCGTCACCACGCCGAGGTGCTGACGGAACTCATCTACTACCTCAACGTCTAGCTGGATCAAGAAGGCGGGACGTCACCGAGCTGAACGTGTGCAGAACACGGAGGTGTCATGTGTTCGGTACTTGATCGGTTGAAGCGCCAAGAAGTTCGACTACATCAATCGCGTTCTGAAATGTGTCGGTGTCCTGGGAACAAGGGTACCCAGACTTGCTTGCCTGCGGCCCACGGCATGGCTCCATCGGTGGCCCGGTACGGCTTGGTTTCAGCAGCAACGACTCAAGACCCTCACGAGGGGCCAAGCCTCGCGAGGTGGAAGACACCAAGACCTCCCTGGGGGTGGCCTCACTAGGCTGGCTCCCGAGGAGCGGATATATCAATGCAAGGTGTACCTCACGAGGTTCACATGACGTGAGCCATGACGACCAAGGCCAGGTGGGCGCCAGCGGGCACAGTGTACCAGTTTCCCCTTTGGTGCCAAGGAGGCAAGCGCAGGCGCGGAGTCCCGAGGAATTAGGCAAAGGTTTCCATATTGGTGAAACAAGACCAATACTGCCAGGATGACAGGACGGAGGTCATGGCGGAGCCCACTGCAGCGTCACCACCAGAGCCTTTGTAGGTGAAGACTACTTTTGTCAGGATAACTTGTACTAGTTGTCTCCCTTTGAATTTGGCCGTTGTGGGATCCCTTCTCGCCTACATTTGGGAAGAGGACCAAGGCCACTATAAATAGGACTTAGCCGCCACCTGAGACAGGGATCAGATCATTCAGACCATCCTCACACCCACTAGCTCATTGAGCTCAAGAAGACCTCGCCTCCTAAGGCGGTTCGTCCTTTGTTCTAGTTCATACTAAGCCCCATGAGGAAATACACCACAAAGCTAGAGTAGGGTATTACACCGCGAGGTGGCCTGAACCAGGATAAACCGATGTGTCTCTTATCCCTTGGGTTCATCGAGCTAGGTTGTGGAATCATTGCGCTAGCAGGTTGGGGAGAGGGAGTTCTTCATACGCACCCCAGTGTTCGAACCTCTCAAGGGTCTGCAGAGCCCCATGATCCGACAAAACGCTTCCGCTAATGGTCCACGAGGGTACGTAGAAACACTCTCCCCCTCGTTGTTATGCATCTCCATGGATAGATCATTGCGTGTGCGTAGAATTTTTTTTCCATGCAACGCCTCCCAACAGTAGCATCATGAGCCAGGTCTATGCGTAGATGATATGCATGAGTAGAACACAAAGAGTTGTGGGTGGTGTTAGTCATACTGCTTACCACCAACGTCTTATTTTGATTTGATAGTATTGTGGGATGAAGCGGCCCTTGACACTTAACTTAATTAAAATGAATCAACCGCGTGTGTAGCCGTGATGGTCTCTTCTCGGCGGAGTTCGAGAAGTGAACACGGTTCTTGTGTTATGCTTGAACGTAAGTAGTTTCAGGATCACTTCTTGATCACTTGTAGTTTCTCAACCGTGCGTTTCTTCTCTTCTTGCTCTTATTTGCATATGTTAGCCACCAAAAATGCTAGTGCTTGTTGTAGCTCCACCTCACTACCCTTTCCTACCCATAAGCTTAAATAGTCTTGATCTCGCGGGTGTGAGATTGTTGAGTCCTCGTGGCTCACAGATACTTCCAAACAATTGCAGGTGCCGATGATGCCAGTGCAGGGGGTGCTACCGAACTCAAGTGGGAGTTCGACGAGGATTCAGGTTGTTACCATGTTTCCTTTCCGGATGATCAGTTGAGGAGCCTAGTTGGGACGATCAGGGATCTAGCATTTGGGGTTGTCTTTCTTTCTTTTGGTTCTGTAGTCGAACCTTGATTGTATTCTGGATGATGTATGATATATTTATGTATTGTGTGAAGTGGTGATTGTAAGCCGACTCTTTATCCCTTTGTTATTCAGTACATGGGATGTGTAAAGATTACCCCTCTTGCGGCATGCCTACCATGAGGTTATGCCTCTAAGTCGTGCTCCGACACATGGGAGATATAGCCGCATCGTGGGTGCTACAAGTTGGTAATCAGAGCTAGCCCCGACTTAGGAGCCCCCTGCTTGATCGAATCGCTGACGTTGTTGTGTCTAGAACAAAATGTTTTGAGTCTTAGGATTATATATATCAGAGAGTAGGATTCTTTTTACTCCTCAGTCCCTTCGCCGCTCTGGTGCGGCCTCCTTACGTAGAAGTTTTGACTCTTCTCTTCTCAAATTTCACGAAAAAAATTAGGATCATGCAGGTATCTTGGAACCGTTCCGATGGTTTTGTGATGAGAACATTGTTCTTGGTGCCTCCTGACATTTAGGGGTTGTGGCAGTGTCTCGGGGAGTTGAGCTCCAAGGTGTTGTCGTCACAATTTTATCGTTGCAGTTCTGGAATACCTGAGTTTGCCGACATCGAAAATCTCTTTTATGCAGTTGTTGGTGAGATAACCTCGACGCCACCCAATACTGGGGTGGGAGTTCGGGAGTATTGCCATAACTCGTATAACGGATGCTTTTCGAAGGTTGAGGTAAATGATTTCCAAGGTTTTCTTGGTTATGTGTTGAAGGAGGGATACAGCTGGATGTAGGAATTGTTAGTTTGGGCGAGATATTATGCTTCCCCTGTATCCCCATCACCTGATTGCATAACCATAAAGTTTCGGGAGTTTTATAGGTGGGAATTCAAGTAGCTCCTAGAATGATCTTTCCAATAGACACATCATACGATATGGGGTCTATCATATTTTTGTTTCCGGCTTATTTTCCAAGCCAATCCTTTGTTTTGTTTTCATTTGTGGTATTCGAGTTGCTTCAATGTCAATTGTTGATTCCATACCTTTCTTAAGTGGTGATCTCACACTTCTATGTGAATACGAATCCCTCATGATTATCGAGATTGTCATCCCAATTCTATTTCCAACCGGCGTGCTTCTTTTTGAGATGATCCCATCATTCTCCCCATCCGTAAGACCCAATCTCAGTTTTCTCAACGTGGTTCGTTTCATCTGTTCCCAAGTTGCTTTTGTTTTTCCCGCCCTCCCACCCTTGTTTCTTCAAGGACTCAGATTTCTTAATCAACTATCCATTTTATTGATGGAAGTCTCTCCATTCTTTTCCTTCATGTTATTATCCGGTGATTCTCAGGAAGATACTAAGGAAGCTTCAAGTTCATTGTTCTTCGTTACATTTTCTTCTTCGGCGGATTCAAGTCAAGTTTTCGGTGTTGATCGTATTCCCTTCCTCGCTTCAAGTGCTTTCATATGCCGGTGTATCTCTTAATCATTCACTTCTCGCTATTCAATTATTCTGTAGTGCTGAAGATATCTCAGAAGGCTTGTCTTTTCATTCAAGATCCGTTTAACCTATTTCGAGGTTGTTACCTCATTCAAGCCATTTTAATTCAGCCGGTGCAATCTATCTTTTAAATTGTTAAACAGTGTATCTTTTGAGTGGGCCCTAACCCACAGGTCTTTTCCCAGGATCTTACCTGACTCTTCTAATGTTCCCGGAGTTATTCTCAAATTCATTGCAAAGTTTTACATAAGAATGAATTATCATCAGTCAAATGTCTTTCTCCAAGATCTTTCAAACTCTTTTCATTATTGATTCAACCTTTATATTCTTCATTATTCCGGAGTGTCTCAACAATTCCTGGTGGTGTTTCTCATCATCATTGCTCTGGGTTTGAAGACTGAAGAAGTGTTTCCTCTAAATCTTGGTCCGTTCTCTCAAAGATTCATGGTTCAAGCTTGCTGCCATCCTCTCATAATTGTTTTTGATTGGGAGAATTCTTTTCACCCATCCGGAGCAATTCAGGAGTCTTTTCAGTTTGATTCTCCGAAGGCCATCATTTCGGGTTTATTCATTCTCAGCTTTCAGCTCTCTTTCTCTAAATCTTACCAGTGCATTGCTCAAACATCCTCTAATCAATTCATGATCTCTTCATTCACTTGTATCTAAATTCCCTCAAGCATCTTCATTCATTTGCTAATTCTTCCCGGTGTTTCTTTATCTTTTCTTCGTTCATTTTCAATTCTTACGGTGGTTCTTCCAAGATTCTTCTTCCTTCGTTTATCATATCAATTTATTCGTTGTTTCAATCCTTCCGGTGGTTCGTCGAAGACCTTCTCAAGTTTGCACTATATCTCTCTTAATTCTTTCAACAAGAATAAGTAGTATGACAAATCTGTTGCTTGTCATCAATTTAAATTGGTGAAGGATACGCATAACATAGTTCTTATTCTTGCTTCATCCAAATGATGGATTCATTCTTCCGGAGGTTGTTCTCGATGAGTAAATTATCAGTTCAAGTGCTTCATACTTTTCCCGGAGTTCCAAGATCTCTCAACTATATCACCACGAAGCTCCATCTAATCATTGCAAGGCTTCATCTTGTTCTTTTCAACTTCCTTTCATTTGATCATTCTTTTATTACCAAAGTTCTCATGAAGACTCAACATGGTGGCTCATCAAGAATTCTTTTCATTCTTTAATGGTTCTTCAAGATTTCTCTCAAAGTTATGGTTCGCCAAGCTATACTCTAAAATAAACATGGTGTTCAGCACATGTCTTATTTTGAGGAGTTCGAGCATTCTCCGTCTTGCATTCTGAAGTGAAATTCTTTCATATCTCATCTTTTGAGGTGGTGTTATGTCATTGTTGATATTTTCCCTTCGTGTTTCATGATTCACAAGTTTTCAAGAGTGACATATCCAAATCCATCATTTTCTCTTTGCTCAAGACATCTTTTCAATCAATCAATCTCTTCATTGGAGTTATCTTGGGTTATATTTCACCTAAAGCTTTCCCTAAGGAGTGTTTCTATTTATGGTGCTTATAAATGACCCAAGTTCTTCATTTATCCTCCCGGTGATATAAGTTTCTCGTTTCCTTGTTCATATCAATCCAATATATTGTTTCGTTAGTGGCAGAATTTCACCTCAAGATTTCGAGATGTTTTCCATAAGCCCACAACAAGCTTACTATTTTCGTTGTTGATAATCCAACAACTCCATTCAACCTTTTCTTCGTAAGCATGCTCTTTCAATTTTATTTGCGAGAGTTGTCATTCTTCTTCTCCGTTCTTTTCTTTCCAACCATCTAGCTTCTATTCATCCGCTCCGAAGGCATTGTGATGTTTTTCTTCGACCCATCATATCATTTTGGAGATCATGTTCTTTTCATGCTTATCCATTTAACCGGATTGTTGTGTTCTCATTCTAATTCTCTCATCTTATCAAGTTTTTCCTCCCTTCTCAATCGGAGTGCTGTCTGAAATCTTTCTTACCCCTTGTGCCATTCTTTCAATAGTTCTGGAGTTAGTGTGTTGTTGATTTCATCAAGTATCTTCTCATCTTGTCAAGTTCATGATTCTAATTCCTTCCATTTACAGTCTAAGTGATGTCCAAATTATATCATTCTTATTCCATCTCTATCTTGTTTTAATCGGAGCATTGTGTCTATCATTCCTCTTCTAACCGTACTCTCATCCAAGTGCTTTCGTTTTTGCCAAGCTTATATTCTTTACCTTCCATTTCCAATCAGAGTGTTGTCATAATTGATCCCTATCGTTCTTTGTACTTCTCGTTTCAACCGGAGTGCTTGCAGGTACTTCTTTCCCATTGCAACCATTTTTCTTATGTCTTTCAACCTACAAGGTTCTAGTAAATTTCCTTGTTCCTCTTTTCTAACGGAGTTTTTTCAACTTCGTTCATCTCTGTTGTATTCTTTCTTTCGAGTTTTCAACCTCTCGAGGTTCTTTGGTTTCACTCATTTTTCAAAGAAACAACTTAGTTTTACCTCTTCTCCTTCCTCTTCCGTTTTCCCCGGTGCCATCCTAGATCTCCGGACGAGATCCTTTTGTAGTGATGGAGTGTTGTAACACCCCGGATGTAACTTACCATAATTGTAACTCCAACTCTGCCATTTCTAGCCTTAAGTTATGAGATTCCCTTCGTGGTTGGGTTTGGTTTTCGTTTTGCATTTTGTCCATGTCATGCATTTCATATCATGTCATCATGTGCATTGCATTTGCATACGTGTTCGTCTCATGCATCCGAGCATTTTCCCCGTTGTATGTTTTGCAATCCGACACTCCTATGTGCACCGGCGCCCCCTTTTGTCTCTTTTCGTGAGCGGGTGTTAAACATTCTCGGAATGGACTGAGATTTGCCAAGCGGCCTTGGTACACCACCGGTAGACCGCCTGTCAAATTTCGTGTCATTTGGAGTCTGTTTGATGCCCCAACGGTTAACCGGGGAACCGCAAAGGCCTCGTGTATGTTGCAGCCCAACACCCCTCCAAAACGGCCCAATAACCCTTCCAAACCAACTCCATGTCCTCCGCCGTCGGATCACGATCGCATGGTCGAAAACTACACCTCCTTTGGACACTCCCACCTCCGTCTAGGTATAAATATGTCCTCCCCGTCCAAAATCCGGGTCGAAACCCTAGCTTCCCCTTCCTCTCGCTCGTCGGACATGTCCGCGCACCGCCGAACACAGTCGCCGCCGCGCCCGCACCAGTAGGGAGCCGCCATGTGGCCTCCCATATCCGCCGCCACCGCCGCTGGCCCGCGCGGCCCGTACGCCGCCGCCCTCGCCCGTGTCGCCCCCACGTCGCCCGCGACTTCCACCTCGCCTGCGAGCACGCGCCGCCGCCACCATGTCAGCTTGCCGCCGACCGCCATTGCCTCCCACTCCGGCCGCGTCGCCCTGCCACCTCCACCGCAGCACACCACCGCGGGACGCCGCCCGCGCCCGCCAGTCCGTGGCCCCTCCGTCGAACGCCGTCGAACTCCGGCCCCATCCTCCTCCTCTCTAGATCCGGCAAGTCCCACTTCTCCGGCCATCGCAGCGCAACTCCGGCGAGATTCCAGCCACCTCGACTTCCGTGCCTGGATCCAGATCTGGAAGACTAAGGTTGACCCCGTTCTTTTCACTAAGTCCCAAAATATTTACTCTCTGGATCCCTGTTCAACATGCCATAACTCCTCATCCATAGATCCGTTTTGCATGCATGATATATCAAAATGTTCATCATGATGTGCTCTTCATTTTGTTCCATTGTGACATGCTTGTTTGAGTCCATCTTGATGCCCAAATCACTGATGCAAGAGTGATATAAAATGTTTGCTCCTGGTACTTAGCAGATTATGAGGATTTGTCATTTTTGTCACCTTTGTTGTGTGCATCATATGGTCATGAGCTCTACTCGTATTTTGATCTATGCCATGCCATATTTACAGGGGTGTTTGCCATGTATTTTTGTGATCTTTGTGGTGACTAGTACAAGCCTGCAAAGTATTCTTCGTGATATTGTTGATTTCAGGGTCTTAGGATTTTACTAAGTCATTTTCCTGCTGTTATTTTGATGCCATGTAAACATGTTGCTACAGTGAGATACATGCTTTATTTGAGTTGCTTCAGTAAGGATGATTTAGACATCTGGTTATGCTCTATCCATCCATGCCCCTGTTTGCAATTATGGAGTGCCCTAGCATGTCTTAATCCTGCTCTACTTTTGCTATAAAATGTTCCTGGCAGATTGTTTACATGTTAATCAATTTTTCCATGGTTGTTGTAGTTGAGCCATGCATGCTATGAACTTGCTATTGCCTTGGTTAGCTTCATAAACATGCCATCTTGCTGATGCTATGCTTATATTGTCATGCAATGCCTTGTGTTGAGTGAATCGAGCTCATAAAGATGCCTTCATAACCCTGTTTATGCCATGCTCAGTTTTCTGCTAAGTCTGAATCTGTTAATGAAACTTGCTATGTTTACATCGGTGCCATCATATCTTCTGTGCCTTTTTGGCTCATGGTCAGTAAGGGCCTTTTGTTCTATGCTTTGAGTAGATTCATGACATGCCTTTGTTTGCTATGATCTGTTCCTGTAGCATGTTGTTTGCTTGCTCTAAACCAGGCTTCCTGATGTTATTTTCTGGCATGTTAGTATTTTCACTAAGTCTGTGAAACTGATATCTTTTGCACTTTTCCCACGCTTGTTTGAACCTGCTCTTGTGTGATTTAGCCATAGCTCAGTGTTCATGTTTTGTCAAGCATCTTGAGTAGATCACTGCCATATGCTTTGTTGCTATGTTGGAGTGCAGTAGCTTAGTTTCTTGTTGCATTCTAGATGGCATCGTACTGTTAATTGCAGAATTGTGCCATTCTTGTTTTGCTTGCCATTTGTAAACCGTGCATCCGATTCCGGTGATCTTTATATCGATTTCGACCGAAATCATCTCATCTTTTCAGTGGCACACTTGGTTTGCCAAGTTGATACCAGGTTCAATCTTTCCCTTCCGAAGCACGCATATGCATTGCATATCACATCTCGCATATCATGCCATGTTTTGTATCATGTTGATTGTGCATTGCACCGTGATTGATTGTTGGTCCTTTGCTTGTGTTCTAGCTTTGGGTAGAGCCAGGAGACGAGTACGTGATCGAGGAACCTGTCGAGTTCGCTAATGAGGATCAAGCTTTTGTCAACTCTGAGAGCTTTGCAGGCAAGATGACCATACCCTCGAAATCACTTCTATCTTTGCTTGCTAGTTGCTCGCTCTATTGCTATGGCGCGATACCTACCACTTGATATATCATGCATCCCATATTGCCATGTCAAGCCTCTAACCCACCTTTCCTAGCAAACCATTGTTTGGGCTATGTTACTGCTTTGCTCAGCCCCTCTTATAGCGTTGCTAGTTGCAGGTGAGGATGGAGTTTGTTCCTTGTTGGAACATGGTTATTGTTGGGATATCATTATTATATCTTGTTTACTTTAATGCATCTATATACTTGGTAAAGGGTGGAAGGCTCAGCCTTATGCCTGGTGTTTTGTTCCACTCTTGCCGCCCTAGTTTCCGTCATACCGGTGTTATGTTCCTTGATTTTGCGTCCCTTACGCAGTTGGGTGTTATGGGAACCCCTTGACAGTTCGCTTTGAATAAAACTCCTCCAGCAAGGCCCAAACTTGGTTTTACCATTTGCCTCACCACCACCTACTTTTCCCTTGGGAGTCGCGCTCCCGAGGGTCATCTTTATTTTAACCCCCCCCCCCGGGGGGGCCAGTGCTCCTCTGAGTGTTGGTCCGAACCGAGCTGCCTGCGGGGCCACCTCGTGGAAACTTGAGGGTTGGTTTTACTCGTAGCTAGTCTCATCTGGTGTTACCCTAAGAACAAGATACGTGCGACTCCTATCAGGATTTGTCGGCACATCGGGCAGCTTTGCTGGTCTTGTTTTACCATTGTCGAATGTCTTGTAACCGGGATTCCGAGACTGATCGGGTCTTCCCGGGAGAAGGAATATCCTTCGTTGACCGTGAGAGCTTATGATGGGCTAAGTTGGGACACCCCTGCGGGGTTTGAACTTTTGAAAGTCGTGCCCGCGGTTATGGGAAGATGGGAATTTGTTAATATCCAGTTATAGAGAACTTGACACTTAACTTAATTAAAATGAATCAACCGCGTGTGTAGCCGTGATGGCCTCTTCTCGGCGGAGTTCGGGAAGTGAACATGGTTCTTGTGTTATGCTTGAAAGTAAGTAGTTTCAGGATCACTTCTTGATCACTTGTAGTTTCTCGATCATGCGTTGCTTCTCTTCTTGCTCTTATTTGTGTATGTTAGCCACCATAAATGCTAGTGCTTGATGTAGCTCCACCTCACTACCCTTTCCTACCCATAAGCTTAAATAGTCTTGATCTCGCGGGTGTGAGATTGTTGAGTCCTCGTGGCTCACAGATACTTCCAAACAGATGCAGGTGCCGATGATGCCAGTGCAGGGGACGTTACCGAACTCAAGTGGGAGTTCGACGAGGATTCAGGCCATTACTATGTTTCCTTTCCGGATTATCGGTAGAGGAGCCTAGTTGGGACGATCAGGGATCTAGCATTTGGAGTTTTCTTTCTTTATTTTGGTTCCGTAGTCGGACCTTGATTGTATTCTGGATGATGTATGATATATTTATGTATTGTGTGAAGTGGCGATTTTAAGCCGACTCTTTATCCCTTTCTTATTCAGTACATGGGATGTGTAAAGATTACCCCTCTTGCGACATGCCTACCATGCGGTTATGCCTCTAAGTCGTGCTCCGACACATGGGAGATATAGCTGCATCATGAGTGTTACACTCATGCCCGTGTCGAGAGGTATGAGACCTCTGACAAGTACTTTTCCTACAAGATGGAGGAGACTAGCTCAGCCATTGAGCATGTGCTCAAAATGTCTAGGTACTACAGTCGCTTGAATCAAGTGGGAGTTAATCTTCCAGATAAGATAGTGATTGACAGAGTTCTCTAGTCACTATCACCAAGCTACTAGAACTTCGTGGTGAACTATAATATGCAAGGGATGACGAAAATGATTCCCGAGCTCTTAGCGATGCTGAAATCAGCGAAGGTAGAAATCAAGAAAGAGCATCAACTGTTGATGGTAATAAGACCACTAGTTTCAAGAAAAAGGGCAAGAGAAAGAAAGGGAACTTCAAGAAGAATGGAAAGCAAGTTGCCACTCCCATGAAGAAGCCCAAAGCTAGACCCAAGCCTGAAACTGAGTGCTTCTACTGCAAAGAAAATGGTCACTAGAAGCGGAACTACCCGAAATACTTGGCGGATAAGAAGGATGGCAAGTGAACAAAGGTATATATGATATACATGTTATTGATGTGTACTTTACTAGTGTACTTAGCAACCCCTGGGTATTTGATACCGGTTCAGTTGCTTAGATTAGTAACTCAAAACAGGAGTTGCAGAATGAATAGAGACTAGTTAAGAGTGAAGTGACGATGTGTGTTGGAAGTGATTCCAAGGTTGATACGATCACCATCGCACACTCCCTCTACATTCGGGATTATTGTTAAACCTAAAATAAATGTTATTTGGTGTTTGTGTTGAGCATGAATATGATTAGATCATGTTTATTGCAATACAGTTATTCATCTAAGTCAGAGAATAATTGTTGTTCTATTTACATGAATAAAACTTTATGTGGTCATACACCCAAGGTGAATGGTTTATTGAATCTCGATCGTAGTGATACACATATTCATAATATTGATGCCAACAGATGCAAAGTTGATAATGATAGTGCAAAATATTTGTGGCACAGCCGTTTAGGTCATATTGGTGTAAAGTGCATAAAGAAACTATATGAAGATGGGCTTTTGGAATCACTTGATTATGAATCATTTGATACTTGCAAACCATGCCTCATGGGCAACATGACTAAAACTCCGTTCTCCGGAACAATGGAGCGACCCAATGACTTATTGGAAATAATACATACCAATGTATGTGGTCCGATGAGTGTTGAGGCACGCGGCGGGTATCGTTATTTTCTGACCTACACAGATGATTTGAGTAGATATGGGTATATCTACTTAATGAAACACAAGTTTGAAACATTTGAAAACTTCAAAGAATTTGAGAGTGAAGTAGAGAATTATTGTAACAAGAAAATAAAGTTTCTACGATCTGATCGCGGAGGCGAATATTTGAGTTACGAGTTTGGCCTTCAAGTAAAACAATATGGAATAGTTTCACAACTCACTCCACCTGGAACACCACAGCGTAATGGTGTGTCTGAACATCGTAACCGTACTTTATTGGATATGATGCATTCTATGATGTCTCTTACCGATTTACCACTATCATTTTGGGGTTATACATTAATTAGAGACAGATGCATTCATGTTAAATAGGGTACCATATAAATCCATTGAGACGACGCCGTATGAACTGTGGTTTGGCAAGAAACCTAAGTTGTCATTTTTAAAGTTTGGGGTTGCGACACTTATGTCAAAAGAGTTCAACCTGATAAGCTCGAACCCAAATCAGAGAAGTGTGTCTTCATAGGATACCCTAAGGAAACAATTGGGTACACCATCTACCATAGATCTGAAGTAAAGATCTTTGTTGCCAAGAATGGAACCTTTCTAGAGAAGGAGTTTCTCTCAAAAGAAGTGAGTGGGAGGAAAGTAGAACTTGATGAGGTAATCATACCTTCTCTCAAATTGGAAAGTAGCACATCAGAGAAATCCGTTCCCATGATGCCTACCCCAACTAGAGAGGAAGCAAATGATAATGATCATGAAACATCAGATCAACTTGCTACTGAACCTCGTAGGTCAACCAGAGCACGATCTGCACCAGAGTGGTACGGTAATCCTATTTTGGAAGTCATGTTATTAGACCAAGGCGAATATGAACTATGAAGAAGCTATGATGAGCCCAGATTCCGACAAATGGCTTCAGGCCATGAAATCTGAGATAGGATCCATGTATGAGAACAAAGTGTGGACTTTGGTGGATTTGCCCAATGATCGGCAAGCCATAGAGAATAAATGGATCTTGAAGAGGAAGATAGATGTTGATGGTAATGTTACTATATACAAAAGCTCGACTTGTCACGAAAGGTTTTCGACAAGTTCAAGGGGTTGACTACGATGAGACTTTCTCACCCGTATCGATGCTTAAGTCTGTCCGAATAATGTCAGAAATTGCCACATTCTATGATTATGAAATATGGCAAATGGATGTCAAAACTGCATTCCTTAATGGATTTCTTAAATAAGAGTTATATATGATGCAACCAGAAGGTTTTGTCAATCCTAAAGGTGCTAACAAAATGTGCAAACTCCAGCGGTCCATCTATGGACTGGTGCAAGCATCTCGGAGTTGGAATATACGCTTTGATGAGGTGATCAAAGCATATGGTTTCATACAAACTTTTGGTGAAGCCTGTATTTACAAGAAAGTGAGTGGAAGCTCTTTAGCATTTCTAACATTATATGTAGATGACATATTGTTGATTGGAAATGATATAGAATTTCTGGATAGCATAAAAGGATACTTGAATAAGAGTTTTTCAATGAAAGACCTCGATGAAGCTGCTTATATATTGTGCATCAAGATCTATAGGGATAGATCAAGACGCTTAATAGGACTTTCACAAAGCACATACCTTGATAATATTTTGAAGAAGTTCAAAATGGATAAGTCAAAGAAAGGGTTCTTGCCTGTGTTACAAGCTGTGAAATTGAATTAGACTCAAAGCCCGACCACTACAGAAGATAGAGAGAAAATGAAAGCCATTCCCTATGCCTCAGCCATATGTTCTATCATGTATGCTATGTTGTGTACCAGACCTGTTGTGTGCCTTGCCATGAATTTGGCAAGGGGGTACAATGGTGATCCAGGAGTAGATCACCAGATAGCGGTCAAAATTATCCTTAGGTACCTTAAAGAGGACTAAGGAAATGTTTCTTGGTTATGGAGGTAATAAAGAGTTCATTGTAAAGGGTTACATCAATACAAGCTTTGACACTGATCCAGATGACTCTAAGTCTCAATCTGGATACATATTGAAAGTGGGAGCAATTAGCTAGAGTAGCTCCATGCAGAGCATTGAAGACATAGAAATTTGCAAAACACATACAGATCTAAATGTGATAGACCCATTGATTAAACTTCTCTCACAAGTAAAACATGATCACACCTTATTACTCTTTGGACGTTAATCACATGGTGATGTGAACTAGATTATTGACACTAGTAAACTCTTTGGGTGTTGGTCACATGGCGATGTGAACTATGGGTGTTAATCACATGGCGATGTGAACTAGATTATTGACTCTCGTGCAAGTGGGAGACTGAAGGAAATATGCCCTAGAGGCAATAATAAAGTTGTTATTTTGTATTTCCTTATTCATGATAAAGGTTTATTATTCATGGTAGAATTGTATTGATCGGAAACCTTAATACATGTGTGAATACATAAACAAACACTGTCTCCCTAGTGAGCCTCTCCTAGACTAGCTCATTGATCAAAGATGGTTAATGTTTCCTAACCATTGACATGATTTGTCATTTGATAACGGGATCACATCATTAGAAGAATGATGTGATGGACAAGACCCATCCGTTAGCTTAGCATAATGATCGTTCAGTTTTATTGCTAATGCTTTCTTCATGTCAAATACATATTCCTTCGACTATGAGATTATGGAACTCCCAGATACTGGAGGAATGCCTTGTGTGCTATCAAACGTCACAGCGTATCTGGGTGATTATAAATATACTCTACAGGTATCTCCGAAGGTGTTTGTTGAGTTGGCATAGATCGAGATTAGGATTTGTCACTCCGAGTATCGGAGAGGTATCTCTAGGCCCTCTCTGTAATACACATCATAAGATTGCAAGCAAACGACTAAGGAGTTAGTCACGAGCTGATGTATTACGGAACGATTAAAGACACTTGCTGGTGACAATATTTAACTAGGTATGAAGATACCGACGATCGAATCTCGGGCAAGTAACATACCAATGGAAAAGGGAATTACGTATGTTGTCATTACGGTTCGACCGATAAAGATCTTCGTAGAATATGTAGGAGCCAATATGGGCATCCAGGTTCTGCTATTGGTTATTGACCGGAGAGGTGTCTCGGTAATGTCTACATAGTTCTCGAACCCCTAGGGTCACGCTTAATGTTCGATGACGATATATTATTATATGATTTATGTGCTTTGGTGACCAAATGTTGTTTGGAGTCCCGGATGAGTTAACGTACATGACGAGGAGTCTCGAAATTTTCAAGAGGTAAAGATTGATATATAGGACGATGGTATTTGGACACTGGAAGTGTTTCATGACGTATCGGGAAGGAATCGGGTCACTGGAAGG